>NW_024340701.1:4016300-4017485 GCF_902729225.1 Pteropus medius | reverse complement strand
GGCAAGGGCCAGATCACAAAAGGTCTTGGTTTTAGGTAAAGGAGATTGGGAATTTGTCCTGAAGGCAATGAGGAGCCTTCATCAGGTTTTAAAAACAAAGAACTATGCAATCTAGAGATGTTATAACATCTCTGATGCCCCTTTTCATAATGCCTGCTAGACTACAAGACCTTGACAGGAGCTAATCATATCTGTTTTATCTCTGTATCTTTAAGACTAAGCACAGTGCCAGGAGTACAGTAGGTTTTATAATTATTGGCTGAATAAAATTGAGGTAGCTAAACTGATACCGAGTAGGAGTAAATGACTTGTTTAACATGACAGTGAAACTTGGTGGCAAAGATGAGTCTGACACCAGGCCAGAGCTTCTGCAGGTATATTTCTAAATTATATATCCCTGGGCACTGAGTCACAGATGATTTAGGGTTTTTAGGTTTGAATGCATCCTGTGTGACATGATCTAGGGGCCCGGCTAATTACCCCCCAGATCTCTCTCTCTAATACTACATCCTTTCCCTCGAAAGCCCAGGACATCTGTGCCCAACCTTAAGAGGCTCAACGGCCTGTGTGACCTCACAAGACCTACCAGTGTGCCAGGAGATAGTCTCTCCTGGGTAACCCATTGCTGCTATCAAGTATTTAAGGATAACCTATCATGGCCCAAGGCCTAGGGTATAGAAAGATGAATCAGATCAGTTGTTGTGCTTGAGGACTAGTCTGAACCTGAATATCTCAAGGCACAGACCCAGTCAGATGCCTCTCAGTATCCATGATGCCCACCGTACACTGGTTCAAGGTGTTGGTTGAATGGTTGAGTGAAGGAACTTGAGAAGATAGAGAAGAAAAGATACCCATATATCTTATATCACCAGGTATAAAGGGGCAGATGTCATGAAAGAAGAATGGAGGTCAGTGAAGAAGACAGGACTCCAGGAACAAATTTCAAAAATATCATGAAGGAGATGGTGATATATGGGCTAAGCTTTGAAGGATGACCAGGACTGAGACTAGGGTGGAGAGAGGGCATAAACAAAGTCACAGGCTCTGTCAACAGTTATTCAGCAAATATCCACTCAGTGACCACTGTGTGCCAGTGCCAGGGACTGTGAGGGGCAACTGGGACACTGAACTGCCCTCCCAGAACCTACAATCCCAGAGAGGAAAGAGGCAGAAAGGTGGGTGGGG
>NW_024340701.1:4006102-4016248 GCF_902729225.1 Pteropus medius | reverse complement strand
AAGAGGAGGGGGCCTGTAGAGGAGGAGGCTATCAAGTTGGTTATTCTGGGTCCAGAATATTCAAGGATCTAAATTCTCAGATCATGTTGGGCCCTTATTCTCTACCAGCTATAAAAGGTGTTTGATGTGAAAGGAAAGAACTAGCACTTACTGAGCTCCTGCTACATACCAATGACAGTGCTTCGCTACATTATTCTTATTTAATCTTCTAAACCACTTTGAAGTAGGTCCGTTTTACAAATGAGGGGGCCAAGTTTAAGCAACTGTTTAGTAGTGGCTACTAAAGTGACATTGTGACTCTTTGATTTTTTTAATACTACACTATCCTGACCAGCCAGCATGCTCACTCTATACTCTCTCTTTGTACCCTAGTTGATTGGGGGGTGGGGGAGGGGGAAGCGTTGGTGTACGAGTGCATGTGCCTGCACGCATCTGCCTGCTCACACTGGCCTGCATACAGGTACCAACTGTGGGCTAAGGGCGGTTCTGATTACTTCCGTCCAATTAACGCTCTGCTCGTTCTTGCTGTCTCCTCACGATTAGAATTAATTGCCTCTGATGACACTGTGTGGAAGGGAAAGGACGGTCACCAGCAGTTCTGCTTGGGGGATGAAAACATTATCATGCAAAACAAAACCAGTTCCTGAGGACTAGAATTAAGACATTCTCTCTATTGGAGAAAGATTAGGCATTCTGTGATCAAAAACAATATTCTATGACCCTATCCAGGCAGAAGGACGTCCTGTCCCTGTTTTGGTCCATAGCAAAGATAAAAGGAAGTGAGGCAATATAGTTATTGGGAAAACTGGTTGTGTATAAAAACTGTCCATGTGATTTTGCAAATCTCTTCCTCCTCTGTAAAATTAGGAGGTTTGACGAGGTAAACTCCAAAGTCTTGTATTCATCCAAAGTCTTCTGGCTGCCAGTGACAGAAAACTCAACTCAGACTGACTTAAGTAAAAAGGGGAATTAATTAGCTCACATAACTTTAAAGTCCAAAGGAAGGCCGGTGTTAGGCATGCCTGGATCAAGAGAGTCGAGCTGTCATCAGGACTTGTTTTCTAGCTGCTTCCTGAGTATTGGCTCCATTCTCCCCAATGGAAGCAAAGTGGCTGCCGGCAGCTCCTGGTGAATGTCCCATCCTCTCAGCTTTAACGATGATGATTCCCTCTCTCACAAGTCCCTGAACTGAGTCTCACTAGGCTTGTGCCACACCTGACTAATGCCTGTGGAAAGGAGAACTCAGTGTTCTGATTGCCCGGGAGAGGGTCAACTCTGTCCCTACCCAGAGTCTGGGTGGGGTCAGCTCCTCCTGAGCCACAGGGACTGAGATTAGGGGTTCAATATAGAAAAATGGAGTGCCGTGAAAGGGGAATAGGTTAAGAGCAGGAAAACAAAACAAACCAGATGTTTACTATCGATACGCTCCTGTTCAGATTTTTTATGACTGATTCTCTAACCACTAGTGCACTATCAAGTTCAGCCCAGACAATACGAAGCTCTCTAAAGTGCAGGGAGTACCTGAAGTCAGGAGGTGTGGTTAAAGGGAAAAGAGAAGCTAAGGATCTATTTTGGAGCATCTACTTTATGTTAGGGCCCATACTGGGTACTTTTCCTTTCATTATGTCATTTAATCTTCATAAAACTCTAGTCAGTAGGTATTTTATTTCAGTTTTACAAGTAAGGAGTTTAAGCCCAGCGTCTTACTCATTCTGTGAGTGGGATCACTTCAGCTTTGCCTGACATGAAACTAAGTTGTCCCCAAAAGAGCATTAGATACAAAGGAAATGACAATAACTAGACATTACAATGGAGTTCATTGTAGGAATCATAGGATTCACTTGGCACGACTGTGCAGGAAAATATAATTAAGCAACGCTCTTACTGAGAGGAGTGCCATGGGGGGTACTCTAGGGAACACAGAGCCGCCTGGCTTCTGGAAGCCACATTCAGACTTCATATCCAGGATCAGTGGCAACACCACCACCTGGTTTCCCAAGACAGAAACCCGATATGCCATCCTTGGTGCTTCTCCTAGCCAGCTACTTCTGCCAGCACCCCACATTCAACCCTTAGTCACATCAGTTTTAGTTGACAAATATTTCTAATTCTGTCCCTTACTCTTTACTCCACTATTAGTGTTCTAGCTCAGGTCTTCACCATCCTCCCTGGACCAGAACTGTCTTCCCTGTCTCTAGTCCTGGTCCCTTTTGAACCCTCCTCCTCCAGGGCCACAGGAGTGATTGTCTTAAAGCCGAATCTGACATTTTCTCTCCCTCCCTTAAAATCCTGCCATGGCTCCTCATTACATGCAACATATAGTTCATGTTTGTTACATCGCACAAAGTGTTCATGACCTGTCTTTGCATATTTCTCATGCTTTCTTCTTTATCTCGTAGAAGTGTCTTAGCGTCTTCGAAGGGATCACCCTGCCTCAGCGTGCTTGCACATGCCTCTGTCTTTGTTCAGGATGCCTTTCCCTGCCATTGATCCCTGTTTACCTGGCCAATTCCTACTTTTCCTTAAAATCCTTCAGATTTCTGTCTTGCTCTACATTTGTTTATTCACTTATTGCCTATCTTTCCTACTGTAATGTGAGCTCCATGAGAATAGAGATCTTGTTGTTTTGTGCACAGTTGTGTCTCAGCATCTAGAAAAGTACCTGGTACATAGTCGATTTTCAGTTGTCTGTTGACAAAATTGTTTAATGAAGACTTATCTCAAAAGAAAAGATCCAACCTCCCGTCCCCATTCAGCTCAGGTGTTGTCTCCTCTAAGAAGTCTTCCAGGGTCCCTCCAATGTTAAATCTTACTTTCTGTGCCCCCACTTCCCTTACCTCCCTCTGCCATAGAAGTCATTGCCCTGCACTGCAATTTTTATTTACGTGGCTTCTCTAAGGTCTGCTTAAGGGCAGGGACTAACTTCTCGTCTCTGAATCCACAGCAGCTGGCCCAGAACCTTACACAGCAGATAATAAATATTGAATGAATAAACAAATTCATTTTAAGAATGTTAAAATAATAAATAATTATAGCATAATAATATATGAAAAGCCATAGGACTTGGAGTTAGGCAGACCTGAGTTTGAATCCTAAACTCTGATTGCTGTTTGAGTGATGTTAGACCAGTGACATCTCTGAACCTCAGTTTTCTAACCTGTGACAAGGGGATAATAAAATCTACCTTGCTTGTGCACAATAAATGAAACTAGCACAGTGCCTAGAAGATAGTAAGTGATCCTAAACATTAGTTCTATCCCCTGCGTTTCAAATTCAAGACAGCGGTTAAAAAGAAAGTAGCACAAGGGCAGGAAAGAAAGTCATAAAGTTTTAGAACCAGAAGGACCCTAAAGATTGGAATTTAAACCCAACATCGTACCTGTCCCAAGATTGGGATCATTTCTGTTTTGCTTGAGATGAAACAAGAATGTCCCAAAGTGAGGATTAAATGCAGGGAGGTAGTCAGGAATAAGGTATTTTAACGGAGTTTCGCTAGAGTTACTCCATTGGTGAAACTATGAAGTAAGCCCAATTCCTCCTAATAATACGAATGGGGAAATTAAAGTCCAGGAGGAGGTCAGTGACCTACCCCAGGTCATACAGCAGTTTGGTGAAAGCTAATGCTCAAATATGCGTCTCTTGACTCACAGGATATTGCTCATTCCATTAACCCACATAAGTGCTTCAGATTCAGGCCTAATCAGGAGTAAAGACACAGGATCATGGGAGTGGGCTTTTTTTTTCCCCCCCCCAAAGAACAGGGACCCCATGTCCTGTCCCTTCAGCAAACCCTTTAGTGGACCTCTTAAATTCTAAACTACTTTTATGTATTTTGCTTTCTGGCCAAAGACTGGCATCCACTTCTCAGCCACAAAATGGTCCAGACATTAGCTTAGTTTTGCAGTCATCTCCTAGGGATCATCTTTGTTGAGCTGTTCTTATGACCCCTTCAGCAGATCAGGGTCACCAGATTCTGTGAGGTTCTCTAGTTAAGTTAATGAAGATGCACTTGGATAGCGTCTACATCTTGTTCATTATATTCCAAGTCGAAGTTAATGTCACTCCCCAGCATTGCAATTCTCTCTAATCCCAGAAGAGGCAGGATATAAACAGCAAATGAGTCAGGAAATAAGAAGGAATATTACCTGGAAGGTGATGATAAACTCAAGTATAAACATCCATAGACCTAGAGCAGAGATTCTTAACATTTTGGACGATGCAGAGTACTTTGAAAATTACAGAAAAGTATGAATATTCTCTCTAGAAAAATTCACATAAACACATGAAATTTTGCCTGTAAGATCAGAGGGTTCAGGAACCCCCTACAGGCCCCAGGTAGAAACTCCCAGTCTAGAGGCTGAAAGGTTTCAGACCATCAGCAAATCACCCCCTCCCTGCAACTTTACAGACTGGATAAGTGACACCTATAGGAGACTTGCCCCACTCAAGGCCATAACGTTGCCCAGAGCCAGAGCTGAGGCCATGAACTAAGTTTAGATCTTCTCTCGTTTATTACACCTCTCTTCCCTCTCCCCTCCTGGCCTGCTTCAAGATGCTGCTACACAAATATTTACTTTGGGCTTTGGTCTTATTTTTATTGTGCATCAATCGAAGCTTCTGAAAATATCTATGAGACAAGCAGGGACTGAGCATCTATCAGAGAAGCAGAGCCCACTCTCAGGCCGAGCCTCATCCAAGTCCCAACAGTTGCTGAGCAGGCACAGCAGATCTTGGGAGCCAATTTCCACAGCCATGGTCAGCCATCAGTAGGAAAGGGAGGCACTGCTGAGAAATTGCTGGTGCCTGGAGTAGAAGAGGAGGGGAAGTGAGGGAGCCACAGAGCAAGTGGTGGTGTGGGAGCAGGAGGGAGAGATTAACTTCTCTCTCGAGTGAGGAGTGAGTCTAAGATAGATAAATGAGTTATAAATACCAGCAGTCCACTGCAAGCAGGGAAGGGAGAGGCATCTGAGAGGCTGAGGTGTGCTAAAGACGGAGGGAGGCCATGATGGGGAGAGGGGACTAGATGACCATTCAATAAGGTCAATGCAGCCTATGAGAGCAGGTACCTTTTCCCCTCCCCTGTCTCCAAGGATTTATTTGGAGATTACTTTTTCCAGGTAAAGAAGTCGAGGCCTCTCTCAGTTAAGCTCTTACCCCCACCTCTCTTATCTCACCCGCTACCCTCTGCCAGATACTGTGTATCCCCTAAACCACTGGTCCTCACCCAGGGGTGAATTGTAGCCCCTCCCCAGAGAATGTTTGGCAATGTCTGAAGGTATTTTTGGTTGTCATGAGGTGAATGGTCCTACTGACATCTAATAGGAGGGCTCAGGGTTGCTGCTAAACATCCTGCAATGCACAAGACAGCTCTTAAAACAGAATCGCCCAATGCAAAATGTCGACCGTGTGTGGACTATCAACAGCCTGAGGGCGGGGCCACCCCTGTTCTGTTTACTCTATATGTCAGGTGTATATACTCTATATACTTATTACATGGCCCAGCACCTAGGAGGTGCTTAATAAGTGTCTGTCGAATGAATAAATGAGTAACAATGTATGAGTGACAACCACCTGCCTAATGTGGTCTGAAGACCAAGGTCATCCTATCCAGAAATCTAACCTGAGGTTAGATTTCCCTCTGTTCTAGCCCAGGAAGCCTCTAGTCTCATCCCTCTTCCAAATACCCCGTCAGAGTGGTAGGCACCACCTTCATGCCTGATAAGGCTGGTCCTCATTCATGTGTCTGGAGAGGGTATCTTCTGCTCCAGGGGAACATACTCCTAGGATAGGGAAGAAAAAGAGTGAGAATTAGAACTAGAGATGATCTAGGTCAACCTCATCTGATTTTACAGGAGAGGAAACTGAGGCACACAGCATGGAAAGGACTTTCAAGGTTTTATCCTTGAGCACCCAGAATACAGGATTTTAAAAACAATTTCTTTATCTCTACCTTCCTCTATCTCTCTGTCCCTCTTTTTAATTCCTCTCACCCTTATCTGGATTTCTGGTGTGTTTGTTTGTTTTCTCCCTGCCTCTGTTAATAATCCTAACATCTGCTAAATGGTGCTGGAAATAAGTTTGAACATAACACATCCTTGTCCTTGAAGAGGTCATGCTTTGTTGGAAATGAAAGTTTCATAAATAATAATGATAATAAAAAGAGCTACTGCATGCCAGCATTGCGCCGGGTGCTCTGGATATTTAATTTCTAATCAGCACAATAATCCTGTGAGGTAGGTGGCATTATCCATTTCAAAGATGAAAAAACTGAGGCTCAGAGAAGGTAAGTAGCTTGCCCAGAGTCACACAGCTAAACGCGTAGGAGCTAAGGTTAAAACTCATGCTTTTCAGACTTTAAACTCCATGTTCTAAATAGATGCACAAGAGAGTCAGGGACAAGGCTTAGACTAGCTTATGGAAGGCCATGAATGCCAGCTTTAAGAGTTTTGATCTCACCCTCTAGGCGACATGGAATCAGTGTAGAGTTGTAAGTCAGGAAGAGATTTCCAATTAGCATATGTGAGAACGTCACTCAGTGAAAATGGGGTGAAACTAAAGGCAAAATAGGAGGCTGAAGCAATAGTTCATGTAAGTGATAAGGGCCTGAACTAAAAGAATAGTAGTAGGAGAAGAGAAGAGGGCAGGTTTATGATATGTTTAAGAGGTAAAATAAACAGCATTTAGTCCCTCATAGGCCTTTCCTGCCCTTGAGAGGCGGCAAATAATGCAAAGAAAAAGGAGTCTGGAGTTAGACATATTTGGGTCCAAGTCCTGCTTAAGGCACTTGCTCCTTGTGTGGAGGCATTGGGCATCCCCTTGTGATACTGAGGGCCAGGTGAGCCGAGTGTCCAGCGAGGTGTCCTGCACACAGCCGGAAATCAACTCCTGATCCCCTAGTATCTTTGTGTTCAGCTTTTAGTAAGCAGATGAACTCTGGGAGCAGGCAGTAGTAGGCTGAATAACGGCCCTCAAAGATATCCAGATCCTAATCCCTGGAACCTATAAATGTTACCTCATATAGAAACAAGGCTCTCTGTACATGTTATCATTAAGGATCTTGAGGTGGAAGAGTATCCTGGATTATCTGGCTGAGCCCTAAATACAATCTGCTTTATAAGAGGAAGGCAGAGGGAAGTTTGACACGTTCAGAAGAGGAGAAGGCAATGTGACCACAGAGACAGAGAATGGAGTGATATAGTCACAAGCCAAGGAGTGCTGGCAGCCACCAGAAGCTGGAAGAGGCCAGAAACAGTTTTTCCTCTAGAATATCTCCAGAGGGAGTGCCGCCCCGTTAACAACTTGATTTTGGCCCATTGAAACTGATTTCAGATTTCTGGCCTCCAGAACTGTGAGAGAATAAAATATCTGTTGTAGTAAGCCACCAAGTTTGGGGTAATTTGTTACAGTGGCAATAGGAAACTAACATAGAGCCTCACCGTCATCCCAGACTTTAATTCATTCTTGAATGACGTGGTCACACTCCCCACCATGAATACGGATGCGCTCATCCCTGCTTGCTCTTTTGAGCTGCATTTCACACATCCAAGAGGAGGTCTCCTTCCCTGTCTTCAGTCTGCTCTCCTTTCCGTCTGTCTGTCCTCTCTGCCTCTCTCTTGTTTCTGTCTCCATTTCACTTGCTGCAGCTCATGTACTGTTGATCCTCTTAGGCCTGTGTTTTTCTGCTTTTTTTTCTTTCGTCCCTTTCTGTGTTACCCTCTGCCTTTCCCACTTCTTCTCCCTCTCTCTCTCCTCTCCCCCATTGCCTACATTTGTGTATTTCTCTCTCACGCTCTGCTTGATTCTCTCCCTTTGTCATTCCCTTCCTATTTTTTGTCTCTGCCCCTCACTCTATTTTTTCTCCAGTTTTCAAGTCTGAGTTTCTCTCAGCCCTTCTGATTATTTGTCTCCCCTCATCTTTCTGCTCCATCTTGATCAGTTTCTCTTTGCATCTTCCTGTCTGTTTGCATCTCTCTTTTGGTCTCTGCCTCTGCTTCTGTCTCCCTTTGTCTCTTCCTCCCTCCTGCACTCAAGCACACTCTCTCTCTCTCTCTCTCTCTCCCTGGCCTCTTTACCTCGGGGTACCTCAGGACCTGCCTACAATTGGAAAGGACTCTGCAATTACATCTGCAGCCTCCACACAGCACTTCGGAGAAGGAGTCATCTGTTTAGTCATGCACCTGTCCGACACCGTGGGAGGATGAGTGAGGGAGGCAGAGACAGAAGATATTTCATTGTCACGTTGTTCTTCTGGCTTCACTTAGAGGCTCCTAGACAGGTGCTTCTTAATATTCCAGCAGTGCTGTCAGCCTTACCAAAGAGAAATCACTTTTCCTTGGCCTACCCCTCTGCATAATTAAGTGGTCCCCATTAATGATGATCATCTGTTGCTGGTAAGGGTAGGAATGAGCAGAGGAAGAAAACTAGGTCGGGGTTCCAAACTGGGAGCAGATAGTAGTTTAAATTTTTTTTTTTTTTTACATAGAGGCGGCAGGATGTTGGTAAGAAAAGCTCTTCATGAGGACAGGGACTATGTCTGTTTTTCTCTACATTGTATCCCAGCTCTTAGAACAGTGTCCGACATGTAGAAGGCACTTAATAAATATATAAACGAAAGAATAAATTGAGCAAGTGAATGAATGAATGAATGAATGGGCTTCAGTCATCCTTGTGCCAATACTTGATGTGCTTCATTGGACAAGTCCTTTCGATTTCTCATGTGCAAAATGGGGATAGTAATCAGACCTGCGTGCAGCAAACAACTGTGGGGAGAGAGGACGTGAAATACGGTATCTGATGAATGGGGCCAGACCTCAGCTCCCTGCAGGGCAGGACAGGCCAGAGGAGCTCACTGGCAGCTCCGGAAGAGCTGCAGGGAGTGCGAGTGTGGAGACAGCTCCAGAGATGACGGCCTATGAGGGAAGGAGTGGGATGGAGAAGGGAGGCCGTGGGCCAGGTGGGAGGATGCGAGTGAGACAGGTCTCCTCTAGGACCGCTCTGGGAGGTGGGGAGGACCTTCAACCAGGAAACTGCCATGTGACAGGAAGGAGGTGTTCCTGACTCCCACCAGGGGGAACTCATCTCCGAGGCTGACCATTCTCCCCGATAATGGGAGTGGGCCGGACTCAGCGTGATCCCCATTGTTAAATGACTGGTCAGGGCCCGTGTTTCAGATGAGGAGGGTCAGCTCAGCCTTGGTGCTGGCCAGCTCCTTAGCTTTCTCCAAGCCCACTGAAGCCCCACCTTTTCAGTAAGACTTCCTCTGACCAGTTAATGCTGCTATCTGCTCCCTGGCCCCCAGCAGTCCCCTTACTCTGTTCTTTACTTCAGAGCACTTATCACTTTCTGGTATTCTCTATAATTTATAAATGTATTAGGTTGACAGTTGGCCTCCCATAGCTAGAATGTAAGCACCGTGAAGATAAGGATCTTTGTCAGTTTTGTTCAGTGTATCAGGTACCTAAAATAATTTGACACATAGTAGGTTCTTGATAAATACGTGCTGAGTGAAAGCATGGGAATGGGATTTTTCATAAGCTTATTACATTGAGGTATTGAGGCCTTTGCTTGAACACACCCTGTTAATGCCGGAAAGGACTTGGGAGACTACATTTCACCCATAGAGAAGTTAGACCCAGAGAAGAGAAATGGCCAAGGTCACTGGCAAGTTACTGATAGAAACCAGGTCTCTTGATTCTGACTTATGTGCTCATTCAATACACGAGATCTGAGGCTCTGAGACTGGAGAACAGAGGACCCTGCAGTCACTGCCGCTCTCCTGGAAATCGTGGGACACCCTGAGAATGGGCGTTTCCTGAGAGCAGGGGACACGAGGTGGAGAGCTGAGCAGAACGGGCCGTATCATATAGTCAGCCAGAATTTGTGACATGAATCATCCCAAAGAACTGATAGTTCAGAAACCATTTCCATTATCTGATTTTTTTTTTCTATTTCTGATTTTTCCTATTTCTCATTTCAGAACCTGGATGCTTAATATCTTGTGTACATCTCGAACTCAAACTGAGCTCTTATTCTCTCCCCTGAACCTGTCCCACCAGCTCTCACTCTTCCACATTCCAGATCATGGCACCCCCATCCATCCAGCTGCTAAATAAAGCTAAATAGGCAGGAATCATCCCTCCCTCCCTC